>NC_082731.1:12754437-12756937 GCF_030144855.1 Hypanus sabinus
CTGTCTCCTGTTGGATATCATCGTTGCCTGGGGGGAGGGTTACTGTCACGTCTCGGCCCAGACCCGGATCCTGCTGGATTTGGCTGTGGCCTGGTCATCACCTGAGGAATCTTGAATGCTGCTGTTGCCGTCCGTGGAGATCGCACGCAGAAAATGCTGGAGGAACTCAGCAGGTCGGGCAGCATCAATGGAGAGGAATAAATCGTCACTGTTTCAGGCCGAGACCCTTCATCGGGACGGGAAAGGAGGAGGCCGGAAGTCAGAATAAGGTGTGGGGGAGTGGAAGGAGTACAAGCTGGCGGCTGGTGGGTGACGAGTCTGGTGAACACGTGGTCAAGGAGTTGGGGAACAACAGAGACCAAGGAGGGGGAGCAGCGAGAGAGTGTCTCACTAAACTCCCCATCGAAAAGAAGATTTAAACTTCTCCAAGGTAGGCATACCTTGAAGAGACTTTGCAGAAAATCATAGACACAAGAGATTCTGCAGATGCTGGAAATCAGAGCAACACACACAAAATTCTCAGCAGGCCAGGCAGCACCTGGAGAGGAATAAACGGTTGACGTTATGGGCCGAGACCCTTCATCACTTGTGTGTACTGCTCCGGATTTCCAGCATTACCAAAATCTCCAGTGCTAGTGAACAACTCCACTTCTGACCTTACGATTGATGGCAGCTGAAAAAGGCTGAGCTTTCTACGACAGATTCTGGAATCTGGAAATGCCCCTGTAGGTTTGAGAAGCCTGGGCCTTCTATGTCAGATTCTGGAATCTGGAAATGCCCCTGTAGATTTGAGAAGCCTGGGCTTTCTACGACAGATTCTGGAATCTGGAAATGCCCCTGTAGGTTTGAGAAGCCTGGGCCTTCTATGTCAGATTCTGGAATCTGGAGATACCCCTGCGGGTTTGAGAAGCCTGGGCCTTCTACAACAGATTCTGGAATCTGGAAATGCCCCTGTAGGTTTGAGAAGCCTGGGCCTTCTATGTCAGATTCTGGAATCTGGAGATACCCCTGCGGGTTTGAGAAGCCTGGGCCTTCTACAACAGATTCTGGAATCTGGAAATGCCCCTGTAGGTTTGAGAAGCCTGGGCCTTCTACAACAGATTCTGGAATCTGGAAATGGCCCTGTAGATTTAAAGGTTACTAATGTAAACCTGTTGTTCGGAAAAGTGAAGGAGAGAAAATATTAGCTGAATATCAATGGCAAGGAAATGCTGGAATGTGTCAGGAATATAACAAAACATCAGGACAAGAATAAGAGAATTGAACAGAGTGGATTTATGAATGGGAAGCTGCGTTAGGCTGGGCCGCTGGGGTTATCTGAGGATGTGATCGGCAGAACACGCGAGCAGGAACTACGGGATGTGCTGTGACTGAATTTTTAATAAGGCCCCATATGGGAACTGGACGAGGTTGGAACAGGAAACAGTTACTACCCGACAACCACACGGCTCCTGAACCAGTGCAGATAACTGCACTCACCACAACACTGAACGCATTGCACAACCTACAGACTCACTTTCAAGGAAACTGGGACTCTCGTTCTCAGTATTAGTTATTTATACATTATTTACGCAATTTGCCTTCTTTAGCACATTATTTTATGCTGTCTTTGTTCCCTAATTTCTATCGTATTTCTTGACTTTCCGTAAGTGCCCGCAAGTAAATGTCCGTCAAGGTTCGTCTAGTGACACAGACATTCAAGGTTTAGTGCATTGACAGGGATGGAGAATTTGTTATTGCACAGAAAGTAAAACATGGGAATAAACACAGAGAAAGGTTTCTGCAGATGCTGGAAATCCAGCTCACCGGCTCAGGCAGCATCTATGGAAATGAATAAACGGTTGGTGTTTCAGGCTACAGCACTGCTTCAGGATCGGAAAGGACGGGGGGAAGAAACAAGAATAAGGAGGTGTGGGGGGGAAGGAAGAGGGAAGGAGCACGAACTGGCAAGTGATAGGTGAAACCGAGTGAGGGGGAGGAGGGCTGATGTGAGGCACTGGAAGGGGACAGGTGAAACCGAGTGAGTGGGAGGAGGGCTGATGTGAGGCACTGGAAGGGGACAGGTGAAACCGAGTGAGGGGGGAGGTGGGCTGATGTGAGGCACTGGAAGGGGATAGGTGAAACCGAGTGAGGGGGAGGAGGGTTGATGTGAGGCACTGGAAGGGGATAGGTGAAACCGAGTGAGGGGGAGGAGAGCTGATGTGAGGCACTGGAAGGGGACAGGTGAAACCGAGTGAGGGGGAGGAGAGCTGATGTGAGGCACTGGAAGGGGACAGGTGAAACCGAGTGAGGGGGAGGAGGGCTGATGTGAGGCACTGGAAGGGGACAGGTGAAACCGAGTGAGGGGGAGGAGGGCTGATGTGAGGCACTGGAAGGGGACAGGTGAAACCGAGTGAGGGGGAGGAGGGCTGATGTGAGGCACTGGAAGGGGACAGGTGAAACCGAGTGAGGGGGGAGGAGGGCTGATGTGAGGCACTGGGAAGGGGACAGGTGAAACCGA